>NW_019174280.1:6919151-6952395 GCF_002260705.1 Seriola dumerili
GAAATAAAATTACAGACTTCTCTGTGAAGTTCTGTACAACAGTGATTCCCAACCAGGGGGTACATCTACTGTTGTCAGGGTCAAGGGAGTAGGTTTGACATCAACATTGGTAGGGACCCAACAACACATAGAATTTTAATAAGCATTTTGTTTTAATAAATTTGCATTTTACTAGGAGTTTTTCATATATGTTATAAACTTATGTCTTCATATATCCAGAGAATGTATATATGTTATAATAATATATCCTCTTATAGGTGAAACATATGGTAACATCAGTCGATATAGGGACATATATGTCATATATATGTCATAAGTCATAGTATACTTGTGCATAAAAACATCATAGTGTAGTAAGGCATAAAAAGTTATAGTATAGTAAGTCATAAAAAAACGCCATGGTATAGTAATAGCATAAAAAGGTCATAGTATAGTTAGATGTAAAAATGAATTGTATTATAAAAGGTCATAGTATGGAAAGGCATTAGAGTCACCAATAAACCTAATGCGCATGTCATTGTTGTACATTGGTATGGTTTACATTTACATTACTTATTTGGCAGAGGCTTTTATCTAAAGCAATTTCCAAATGATGGACATACAGTAACTAAAACTTCAGTGCAGCAGGAGACCTTGGTGTCAGTACTCAGTACTACATGTAATTAATAAGTGCAAGGAGATCTGATAAAGAAGTGCACAGAAAGTGCATTGTAAGTGCTAGTTAAGCATGTTAGGGTCTTGGAAGTGTTGGGAGACGAGGTGCTCTTGGATAGCATTCAGGTAGCTTGTTCTACTGTAGGGGAACCACAGACGAAAAGTCAGGACAGTGATTGCCTTGTGTGCGGGGATGGCAATGCCAGATGACGTTCTTTAGACAAACACAGTAGCCGAGATGAAAAACATCTTTAAGTGCTAGTTTATAATAATTTTTTAAGAACATGTTCCTTCTTTAACATGTTTGAGTAGGTTAGGGTTGTACATGGTGAATCCAGTTGCAACATACTGATCAACACATTTTCACCTTTTAGAGACAGCAACCATACAACTCAGTTTTAAGTAGGAAAAGCAAGTTTTTATTGTATTTCACTGTCCTAAGTGCCACTCAGACACAAAACCACAGCTGCGTGCAGGATACAGAAAAGAGAGGCCTGACTAAGGCACGTACGGATAGAAAATCTCCAAAAACAAATCTGTCTAAATGAAACATCAGATATGTACAAATATACCTTAGACTGTCCAGTGTTAGATGTCAGGTTGGTTTGATAACAGGGTTTCTGTTGTGTTCTTCATGTGAAGCAGTTACACTTAAAATAACGGAACAGGAAATAAGAAGAAGTTTGATACAAAGAAAAAACAGACAAACAGCGTCTAATGGTAGCAGAAATACCTTGTGACATTACCTCAGTGTTTTCACTGAATAAAATGTAATAAGTCAAAAAGAATAAACATCATGGTCAAACACACTGTACATCCATGAACATGTTTGAATAAACAGCATGTCTTCCAGTGTGACAGTCCTTTTCATATCTGACTACTGCATGTTAAACCATCTCATGAGTTTTTTCTCAGCAAAACGGTGGGAATGTGGAGAGAACAATAACACTGGGGTGACTGAAAATTTATGAAAACCAAAACACATCATCAGGGTGATAGAATACAGAAGGAAAATAAGACTCAGCCTTTGATCCACTCAAAGGTAAAGTAAAAATGGTACATTTTATCCCCCTACGATTAGTGAATGAGCATGTCTGACAACACTAAAAAAAGAGAAACAAAAAAATTTCAGGTGCCACTATTTCCTGGTACATTCCCAGAACAAAAGCAATGAGTGGACAGTGTTTGTTACAAGATCCTGGGATTGGGCACACTAAGTTCCAATCCTTCCCATGATTAAGTGCCTTATTTCAAAAATATTCGGCAATATTTCAGCACCACTTCTGGTTCTCATAACAACACTGTCCAGACCTCACTTTTCCTTTCAAGTCTATCAGCTGATAAGCCTGTATTCACAACCCCCGGGAGCTGTTTATCAGAGGAGGTGAAAAAGCTCCCGTTCCTTTGCTTGCACCAGAATAACAGAAGTTCCTGGTTGTTCTCCCTCTTCAGAGAGCTTTCCCTCCCCAGTTGCTGCTCAGCACAGCCTCAGTTCATAGACTGTTATCGCACTCTCATCTCATCCACCCACCACGGTTCAGGGGCATGCCAGGTGGAGGGGGCAAGGGGACCTGTGACTGTCCTGGGGGCACAGGGGGCGGAGGAGGGTACCCAGCGGGTGGAAGGCCTATACCTGGAGGGGGTACGTGCCCTGGTGGCATGCGTGGAGGTGGCGGTGGAGGGTAGCTGTTGTAACCTGGAGGCGGATAGGTCGGGGGCAGGCTGGGTGGTGGGTAGGTGGAAGGAGGAGGTGGAGGGCCTGGAGGTGGTGCTGCGGGTGGTGGATAGACGTGGGGGTGGTATGGCGGAATTGGAGGTGCATAGCTGGGTGGCATGGGGGCATAGGAAGGCCCCTCTGTCTTCATCATTGACTGCAGGCTCTGGTAGCCCTCCCCAGACATGTAGGAGCTGGTGGTGGACATGATGTAGTTGGAGGGCGGAGGTGGAGGAGGGCGATGGGGCAGGGGAGGGGGCTGGTGTGGAGGTGGAGCATGAGGGGGAGGAGGAGCAGTCTCACTTCCTGGTTCTGCTTCTGTGGGAGGTGCTGGAGCTGGAACTGGAGCTTTTCGGTCTAGTGAGCGACAGGAAACAGCAAAGTGAAAACAACTTGTTAAAAATTTGGCATCATCTTGCCTGTAAATAATACAATGCTACTCATTCCCACATGATCTCAAATAACCTCTCCATTCCCAGACAGTGAGCGCACAGCCAGACCACAACTGCCAGGCTTCAGCCACATAGGAGGTCTCATTATCGGGCTCAAGCACTAATCAGATTGGTCTGGGAGAGGTTAGGAGTATGCGTGTGTTAGGAAACATAATGTCCAGACAAGTTGCTGGTTATGTAAGCAGACTGAGAGGACTAAAGACTTTGGGTTGCTTTCTAAGCTCGAGTCCCAGGTAGGGGGTCCTGGCTGCTCATTATGGGCCTATTTGGTGACACACGTAAAGAGACAGCAGGGTGTTCAGATGATGTCAACACATACCTATGCTCTACCCTTAACTACATCTAAATCATTGTAACTTCCTCACAAATTTAACAGGAGGTTAGAGAACAAACAATTACCTGAGGGAGGCTGCGATGTAGGTAGAGGGGGCATTGGGCTCTCTAGTCGAGGAATCTTTGACCCAACTTGTTCTGTAAAAACAACAGTGAATACCAGTACATAAGATGCAAAAGCTTTTTAAAATCAGGAGGGCACTTTGCTGTAGGTTTGAATATTCATAAAATCTTATCATGCTAGTTAGCAAACTTTTGATGGAGGTATTTCAGTGAATGAACAGACATTTGTAAGATTTCAACTACTTTAAAACCCAAAAGAGCAGAATTTTGCCTGCATAAGGTTTAACAAGAGTGTTACCTGGAGCCTTTATTTCATCTTTGGGGGATGTCTGAAACAAAGAAAAGTGAATGCAAATACTCAGTATCATTTTGAGGTAGGTAATGTTGAGTGTTGGTGTGTGAATCATGGTAAACGCACACACAAACTGTAGGATATAATTAACATTTTAAATGAGTAAATACAGAAATTTAAGCTGGGTGGAAAAGCAAGGGACTTTCCATTAGCCATAGTTTTAAGACATCATCATTGTAATTCAGGTGTACTCACATGTGAGCGTTTGAGCTGGCGTGCAGGGCTGCCACCTTGAGGGGAAGTCTTCTTTGGTGGTGGGGGAGGAGGATTGGAGGCTGGGGGCTGTCCCTGTGGAACCGGAGGAGCAGGGATTGGAGGAGCAGGCGCTCGCTCCTTCTCCTGCATCTGCTGAGGGATGGGTTTGTTGCCCTGGGAGTACAGGTCCAGGATCTGGTGGCAAATGTCTGGAAGACAGAGATGTTTTTGTTGAGACAAGTCTGAAAGCAGATGAAACAAATATCATAGAGAGGTGTCAAGTGTCATGGCTTTATGATGAGCACCTTCAAGCAGCTCAACTGGGACGTCTTGGACAAACTGCTCCCACCAGCGGCGTGACGACTGCTTGGCGGTCCACTCCTGGATGTCAAATTTACAGAGGCGTCCAGCCAGGTACATGACGGCTACTGCAATAATCTCTGGCTCCCATTGCAGAGACAGCATGGTGCACAGGCTGGAAGGGACACAGGCAAAATGGTTCCATTCAGATCTGAGTTTTGTCAACAAAATCCTTGTGTAAAGAAGATTTGGAACTTTAAAAGACATCACTTATATTCAAATTCTTATTGTATACTCTTTGAAATGATTAAATAAGTCTTTTGCCATTTTGTCTTTATTTGTCAACACACAGCAGAGAGGCAGACAGGAAATGTGGGGGAGAGAGAGTAAAGGTGTTGACAGGCAACAAAGCCCCCTGGCTGGATTCAAATCGGGGACATTGTGGTTATGTGGTACTCCTCTTAAACCACTGTGACGCCCCCGTACACTACGTTCCTTTATAAATAAACATTTCTCAGACTGTAAAGCCTGTTTCAGTATTTATCCAGTCATCAATACACATTACTTACCAGCTGACGGGTAAGTTGGTAGAGTTTTAAAGTAAAGTAAGTAAGTAAATCAAATGCATGATACACCACACTACAGAAGAAATCATCTGACATAGAGAGTGAGATCGGGGGACAGTGTTTAAACCCCAGCTGCTCACCTGTCGTTGACAAACGTCCATGCCATTTGCAGCACCTTGCACACTTTATTCTTCTCCCCTGTAGCAATGAGAAAAAACAGAGCATATGCTTAACTGGCACCTAGCATAATAATGTATCAGACTGTGTGTGGATCTGATGACATACTTTCTGACATACCTTTGAGCTGCTTGACGTAGCGCAGCAGGAACATGTAAGGGTGCTCCACCTGCAGGTCAAATTTGATAGTCTGGAGCAAGATTCTCTCCAACACCATCACCTCTTCCTGTTGAACAAAATACAAATACGTTAAGTATTCCTGTTGGTAGGACATTTACAGTATATACTGGTAACTTTAATGGTCCTGAGTGGAAAAAGAATCCTACAGCATAAGATTACTGTGTGGTTGTTTGTTATAGCAGATTAAGTGCAATTAGGCTGCAGCACGTGTTTGTTTTTCCTTTGTAGAGCGACATGATATCATGGCAGGGCTCTGTAATGCTGGTTTACAACAGATTTTAGAATATTATTTTCTAATCTGAATTCACTGACGAGAACAAATTCCCTGACTGAGATAGTAGGGTACAGTATACTGACAGGGACAATGTCTATAGACAACAGAGTATAAATAAAAGAAACTGCACCTTTGGGTCGTCGCCAAACTGGGCAAACTGCACATCATTCAGTAAGCTGCGGGCTGTTTTGATGATGTCTTTGCATTTCTTTGGGGTTTCCTCCACTTTCCCCGCCAGGAAAAGACAGCATGCACCCGTCACCTGTTGAGACACAAATCACAACAGTAATCCTACACATTTAGTCCACTTCCAGGAATTAGAAAAAAATAAAGTTATCAGCTGACCATCAATTGAACTTACATATCTGGGGAACTGCTTGAAGGAGTGAAACATGTAGAAGCGGTGGAAATATATGATGCCAGTTGCCAGTGTGTCATAGTGTCTTGATGACAGTCAAGGACATGACAGAAACCGTTTACAGTTCTTTGCACATTTGTCAGATATCAGCAGCAATATAGAATAAATTCTAACAAAAAGGTTTGACTGTGCTGCTATTATCATTAAATACATTAATTCAGCACTGCTTTCTATAAACTACTTGCATGCATGTCTTTGGAAGAAAATTTTATTTGCAAAAGAGTATAGTAAAAGTAACCAGATGTGGTATTTTAGTTGCATAATTTCTTCAAAAGTTGGATGCTATTATGTCTTTCTGTCTGTTATGATTTTATTTACTGTATTTTCATCAAGAAGAGGATTGTGGCACTGATGTATCTTTTAACCCCTTTCCCAGTATTCAAAACTGTCAATAATCAATCAAGGATACAGGCCAAGTCGTGTCCCCACATCAAATATGAAGCGGGCTCCTTCTCGCCGATACCGAGCCTCTGTGCCAGGGTCAAGGCCCTCAGACTGAGATGGGGTGTGGGCCAGATCCTTCTTGTCCCAGTACCAGCATGGCTTGATGTGGTCCAGTATTGATTGGCCAGTCATTGAAAAGTTCTCCTTGGATTCCTTCATTGGCTGAGGAGATGCTACGTTGGACGGACCAGCTGCGCTGGACTGCTGAGAAGGAGAAAGGCTGCAGTTATGGCCATTCTTAGTCATGACCATTTGGCAATCAAGAGTAGGACTACCTCATCACAAGAACAATGTTAGGTAATCTGGAAAACTGTTTGAATGAACAACACTGATGTTCAACCAAAGAGAATCAGGGGTGTCATACCAACTCTGTGGAGTATATAGTGAAAAACGTTCATATTTAGACAGCCTATGACAACCCTAAATCTTGAGTTGCGAAACTGCCACCTTTATTTTAACTTGAGAATTTAAGCACTCTACAGCCATTAAAATACACAACCTCCATATACGCAGGATGCAGTCAAACTCATAAGCCATTTCATGTGATCCAAACTGTGTGAAAGGAAGGAAGAGGGATCACTTTTTATCAATATGCCTTCACCTCATGTCCCGTTTCAGTAGAGATGCTAAGCTAGCTGTTAACAGTTCAAAATCCTATAAACAGAAGAGTGACAAGGAAAAAAACATAAGCCGACAGGGACGTCATGTTTGGCATGGCACCTCCTCTCCCCTTCATTCATTCATTCATTCATGGGTAACCTCCACCTACCGTTAAACCTGTAACTATGAATATAGCAAAATATTAATTGTACGACATGATTAATAGATTAATGTGGATGTCGATGGCAACGAAGAAAATTCCCCCGCGATTAGCATAACGAACCCGTTAGCTTCTCGCTAAGATTAACTAATGTTAGCTGTGCTAACGCTAACTTAAAGTTAGCTTCATGGGACCAAATAACCAGACGCGCGTAGAGCTGTATTGTGCGAATATGTATAAACCACGAGATACGTAGGTAAGCTCATACACCGGGATGCTAAAATTAATTAAACATTCGAAATAAAGGCAGTCAAAGTTGTAACTTTAGCATGTGAGTGGCTTCGCCGGCCACCGCGGCTAGCTAACCTCGGCTAGCAAACTTGCTCCACTCGAGGTCTTAACACCGCTGAGGCTCGGAGCGCTGGAACCTGCCAAAAGTAGTTAGAATTCACCCCGAATATCGTCCGTGTGTTTGTAACGAAACACGAGTCTTACCTTTAACATGTAGCCGTCGGAGTATATCACCCAAAACAGACAGCTGTATGAATAATCCGCAGTTATTCACAAGAAGTTGGCTAACAAGTGATCAACAACAGTCCCCATCGTAACAAGGGCATCGCCATTATTCAGTACGTCAGTGACTGTTGGCCGACGTCATTACGCAGGGCATCTGGTATGTCTTTTGCTATGGTTAGTTTTCTTTTACCTTTCCTCTGCTAAATTAATTTGACCAATGTTTAAAATAATAACCCTGCTACTAGAACCCCCCATAAGAAGGTATACGTGTAATAAATCTTTTTAATGGTAAAAATGTTATTTCCAATAATATCCACTAGAGGGAGACACATAATTACTCGTGTACTTGCGGAGACGTGACTGGATTTTTGGCACATGCAGTCTATGATTTGATAAAATAGTTGAATAAAGATGCTTCACTTGCAAAATCAGCACATTGTCTGTAAAAATCAATCTTGTGAAGAAGATTTCAAATTGCAAATCAAAAGAAAGCAAAAATTTTCACACATCATAGCTTGAATATTTTAAGACAATACCTTGAATGCTTACTTGATACTGGATTTGGACACATACTGTTTAAAATTGACAAGTGGGTCTGTGGTGCTGGCTTAAGCGTGTAGTCCTGAAAATTTATAGAAAAATGCCTCTGTGTCTACAGATTTTCTTGCCAGAGTAACAGATAAGAATGACACTGAGGCAATCCTACCATAGTTTTGGCTGTGTGTGTGTGTTTTTTTTGTCTGATATCTTAAGACATATATTATAATTTGTGTCATTACAAAAATCTGATGTTTGACTGAGAGTGTAACATAAAAGGAATACCAAAAAACAATATCTTGTTTTATGAGTTACAGGTGACATGTTACAGCCAGGTGTGACCATGAATTAAACTTTACATGAATAAAACAGGAATAATTGGTTGCACATCAAGTGAAAATAATTGATATTCTTTAAACACATGTAGGCTATGGCTATAAAATGCAGAAAATCTACAAGAGGAGTAACCGGCAAAAAACAAAACAAAAACACACAGATTTAATGGTGAAGGTTTTATGGTGAATAAAAAAAATATTATTAGTTAAAACAAAGTTTTTTTCCCGTTTGACTTTTGAAGTTGGTATGACCAAAAACTCATGATATTCATCATCACCTCTGAGTGGTTTAAAGGTTAGTCAGTGTAAGTGCAGACTACATGTAACATCTTGTGCCCTCTTTGTTCCCCTCTCAGCCTCTCTTCAGAGAAAAGCCAGCATTGAATCATTTACTTCTTCCAAATTAAAATTTGGAATCTGCATGCATTATATATTCACCCGTGCTCGGACAAATCCTCTTAACTGTGGGAGAAATTGTCAGGATGTGTCCTGTAGAAAAGTAAGAGCCTTGTCTAGTTGTATTGCCAGTAGCAAGGGAGCATCTCAATCTGTCACTCAAGTCCACACACACACACACACACACACACACACACACACACACACACACACACACCAACCACAGTAAATCAGCTTATGAATAATATATACTTGTACTTTCTTTATTAATATTAAACATTGCATAATGAAGCACCGACTATAAGCAAATCCCAGAGCAATATTCATATTACCATGAGCTGTCCTAGAGTGGACCTTTCATTGTTTATGTCAGTCCTGTCACACTGTGGTTAAACACATCAAAAAGGTTCCTTTGACCAGTTTGTACACTTCACCTCGAGAACATTGAATCCTCTTTTTGTTCTTAAAAATTGCATTATATGCACTTTTCTTTCATGTATGTTGGTCTATTTTAAGATTTTAATGTTATTTTGGTATTCTTTAGAGAGTAAACAGATGGGAGGGACATGAAAAATGGAAGATAAAAAGTGTGACGAAGGTTGTGACCCAGAATCAGAGCCGGTTAAGCCGCGTGTACTTTTGTCCACTGATGTGCGAGACTTAAACTTCGTCCTTGGGCTCATTTTTATGTTTTAACATAAATTATAAGTGTCTGGAATCTCCTTAAAACTTGGGTCATTTTGAAAAAGAGCTAAAGTGTCGACATAATGTCTCTTGTTACTTGGACAAAGCTTTTATTTCCACATATCCTCATCTCTTGAGTAGGTAATGCCCTGCGGTGTGTTCAGGTATCTCGCATTCAGTGATGGCACTTACCACACGAAATGCATGTCTCCTTAGAGGCAACACTTTGGACTTAAAACCTTTCCTGTGTCCACAAGCAGGGTATTTGTGGTATGCTGGCCCTGTGCAACCCAGCTTAAACTGCCTTTGCCCGGAGCCAGCAGATACAAGCTATAATGGAGGCATTGATGTATTATTGAGAAACCCATGGGTAAGGATCAAGGAGCTGCTCGCAGCCAGAAGGGATGGCAAGAGAGTGTGTGTGAACTCAGGATAATGTTTTCCTTCAGCATCCAATGTGTCCACGACTGCTGTTGCTCTCTTGGCCTGATTCGAAGAAGAAGACATTTCATGTAATATCACATACCGAATTTATGCGCTCCAGTCAAAGCAATATGCTTGACAACATGCTCGGCCTATCTGTGAAAGATAGCTGTTGTGCCGTAGTGTTTCCATGTGGAGTCTGCTGAGGTTATGTCTACTTGAGCCAGAGCTGAGATGACATTTCATTTATATAAATAATTACTGTCCTGAAAGTCCCCTAGGCCTGCCCTGAAGCAATCAAACTTCTAATGCTCTTAAAATTGCCCACCATGTTTTATTAATGGCAGACTATAAAATGTATTGCTATAGCTTGCACACTTCTCTACTGATCCACAAGGAAATAGTATCAACTTTAAATGGCCGTATTAGCCTTTTATTTTTATGCAACAATGTATTTCGACCAAATTACAGCACTGCACATGTTTGAAATGTATGGTATGGTAAAAAAAAAAGAAGAACTCTTGAGTTTATTCTTAGCTGAGCTTCCGCCTGTACAAAGCACTTATCTGTGCACACACTGATCTAAATGAATACAGTGAATCATGTGCAGAACGATTGCCCATTAGTGCCATTAATTGCCACTGAGTGAACCTGATCTGCTCTTCAAAGACTCTCTTAGAATCTGAATTGAGGCTTCATCCTAAAAATAAGAATAAAGTATAGCAGTGCCGTGTTAAGGTATCACCCCCTAAACAGATTTGTAATGTCTCCAGACTGTGCCAACAGAGGGTACTGTTGCCTCACAACATGTTTAAATGATCCAAACAACAAAGATTCCCCCCACCCCTACCCCCCTCTGATCCAATATGAGGAAATAGGTGTGCTTTGCATTTATATTAATCATGTGTAGTGGCGTTCTTTGGTCATTTACATAGCCCAGAATGCCACAATAACATAAAAGTATCCATTATATAAATTAAAGGTGACCTTTGAACCCAGGTGGTTTGGTTAGTCTGATCTAGGTGTGCCTGCTCCTGATATTTTAGAACAAATTCTGATATGCCTGCACAATTTCATCTGGCATTGTTTGAAAAAATGAATGTTGTAATAATCAGTAAACTGATCAAAGCATGTAGATAAAGAATCATTTTGATCAAGGGAAATGATGATAAGACTGTTGGACATGAAGCTCTTGTGGATTGAATGACCATTTGAGCTGAATGATGAATGTTCAGGTGGAGGATCATTTTTTGTGGTAACTTAACACTCCTTCAAAAGGCAGACAGTACGAGCGCGACTTTGACTGGTAATTACTTTCTGTGTGGAGCCCATCGCTGAGCTCCGGGGAGCCACCGCTATCTGCCCCCGGTGTCCGTGTGTTGTTGTCCGCCGCCCTCCTCACATGTCTGTGGTGTCTAACGCGCAAAAACGTCACGGACTCACTTGAACTTGAAACCCATCCCACTCCACGGAGGCAATCCCCCGAACCACACACGCGCGCGCGCACACGCGCGCACACACACACACACACACACACACACACAGGCTGCATATAGTCTGCACACGCACAAATGCGGGGTCCTCCCAAACAGAGCCTCTTTCATCGTGTGAGTCAACAAGAAGTAGCCTCGACACTGTAGGAAACTGGGAAACATTGGACCTCTGCTTGTTGGACTAGGAGGAGGAGGAGGTGTCTTGTCTGCCCGCCTGCTCTCGCTCTCTCGCTCTCTTTCTCTCTCTCTCTCCCTCTCTCGCTCTGCCTCTCTCAATCAGCGAGGCTACTGCCACCAGAGCCAAGAGTTGCCGTTCCGCGCACCGATGCCAAAACGCGCAGGAGGAGTCAGTGCCAAAGGGTCATTTTAGCGCACCACTGCTGACATCGAAGGACTGTAGGGAATCCTAGAATAAACAGCAGCCATTTGACCCAAGGTGATATAATCATATCATTAGAATTAAGAGAGGGGAAAAGGGGAGAGGAGCCAAATAAGAGCCAATACCTTTCACCGGTGGAGTGCACCGTACTTCATCTGTCACCACGGTCGCTGCAGAGGTGGGCAGTCCAGGATTTTTATCTGAAAACGATCATTGCAAAAAATATTATCTACCTGCGCACATATCAGCTCATCGGCCACTAATAGCCAACTGCTTCCTAAAACTACACTTTGGCTTCCTTAATCCAGGTGTTGCGTCCTTACGAAGACGCTGCCGGACATTGTGGACAAACTGGTCTTCCATCCTTATCGCGCTCCTGTCCGACTCCTCACCTTCCGAACGCGCATCAAGTTGCAGCTGAAGACTGACTGTGAATAGCAGAGGGATTAGGCGGAGGGAAAGTTGGTCTCCTGCGATCCAGAGAGAACCGACACCACGGTCCAAGCCGACTCCAAGTGCCGTTCACCGGGCGATGCCAGAGTAAATGCCGGGGCAATGTCCCGCCGCAAGCAGGTGAACCCGCAGCACTTATCGTTGACGCACAGGGAGACAATACAAGGTGAGTTCAATTCTTTCGAGTCTTCTCACTTCATATATAATTAAGTTTATTGGTTTAAATGATTTATAGTTTATCCTTGTTATTAATTCTGATTTTAAAAAAAAAGCATTTATTGAGAAAAAGATTCAAGTCGTGCACATGCTTTGTTTTAAGTGTTTGAAAAAGCGTCAAACAAAGAAGCTTAATACCGACAATAACTCTGATCGGTGAAAATAAATTCACCATGTGATAAAGTGGAAAACACTGAGATGGTTCGTTTTAACTCACGTTTACACTGAATGGTTTTACACTTTTAAAATTTTATTAAGACAATTCAGTAATATTTCAAACACGCAGCTTCTTGACTTTATACCACGAGAGATGATCTAATGACAACAACAGTGGGACTGTCTGGCAAAGTGTGTGTGAGTGTGTGTTTGTGTGTGATTGAATGTGCACGCACGTGCGTTACGCGTGTATGAGTGTGTAATCCAACATTTCATCACAACATAATTTAGCATTTTTTTTCCCAGTATATTGCAACATGTTCCACTGTTTCTATGTGTCTCTACTTTGTTCAACATTTCACTGATTTTTAAATCCAGTTATTCATTTTGTGACTTTTACACCCGGTGACTTGTATCTTAATTTAATTGTATTTTTTATTTTAAATAATAACCCTCTCGCTCCTGCTCTTTCTATCAAACACACACATATATATAAACACACACATGCACACACACTTAAATTTATTTCTCTTGATACACACAGGCCTATCTGTACTTTAAGATAACATTTTAAGAACATACCAAAAATCAAAGTGTGCGAGAAAATATGTTCAACTTGCAAGAAAACATCAGACACAAGAGAAGAACAATCTGAACTTTTATTAATGCGATATTTTAAACGCAGGGTCAGAACTCGTTTGATGCTCTCAGAGCTGCGACCAAAAATGTGATTAAATTGCACAGATTAAATCTGAGGCAGGATTTTTTATTTTATTTTGGAGCATATGATTAAAAAGTCGTATAATCCAATTTCTAATCGATTATATCAATCTAACCTTCATCTCCCAGCGCTCTGCTTTGCCTAAATCCAATTTCATAGAGGCCTAATCTGGGTAATTCATTGCAGAAGTTCATGATGTAATCTTTGGCCAGTCTGTTTTGTGCTGAAAAGGCTTGTGCGCATTCCGTCCCACCCGACACATTTAGCATTTAGACTAATCATTTCTCCCATTCACTTCGCCTCTTTCTCTGCCACTCCACTCACTTTCCTACTGTCGACTTCTCAGTCCAAATAATTACGGTAATTTTCAATCGCAAACCTGAAATCTAAATGTTTGCTCCAACCAGTGGTTTTGTTCTCTGATTAAGAAAGGATGATGCACCCTCAGCACATTTTAGGCAGATGACAAATATTGATCCAACTTGACTATTGATCTGACTGTCTTTTTCTGTGCTGTCACAGTCACTGTCTGTCACCTAATGAAGATGGACACCGAGTTGATCCCCCACCCCCTCCGCAATACATTTTCGACTGTGCAAAATTTCAAACATCACTACAGTTTCACCTCAGGCGTGTGTGTGTGTGTGTGTGTGTGTGCGCGCGTGTGTGTGTATGTGTGTGTGTGTGTTTGTGTGTGTGTGTGTGTGTGTGTGTGTGTGTGTGCGTGTGTGAGTGTGTGTGTGTGTGTGTGTGTGTGCGTGTGTGTGTGTGTGTAACATTTACCTGCATGAATTATGACAAATAATTGCAACGTTTTCCATATTTTCATTTGGCCTTAGGGGACTTGTACAAATTTGGACTAACAGTTAAATATTTGCCTCCCCTCCTTCCAGACATGGGTCACTTTGTTTGACATCTCAGTAGCATATTAGTCACAGGCAACCTTACAGCACCTGCTGTGCACTCAGCATATTCTTAACACTGAACCTGTGGTGCTGAATGGTGGATACTTGCATAATTAGAATCATAATTAGTTGTCACAAATTACCTTTAGATTTCTTAATTTCCTTGTTTGAGCTGAAGCTGCATTCAAATGCCTCCAGGATGCATCTGTTCTTGCCTGAAGCTTTTAATGACGAGTTTTTTCGAGCTCCTTTTAATCACCGCTGACCTGTCTGTGGAGACTTGAAAGTGTCAAACAGCGACTAAAGTTGAGATATTTGCAGATGCTGGCAGAGCTTTGATGCTCATCTCGATCCTGCAGAAATCAGTGTTGTGCTAAAGCGGCTATTAGAGCATGTACTGTAGGATGCTGAAATGCTGGGCCATCTGGAGGGCCTGAATCTTGTCCTACCTGTTCTTTCACATGATACACTCCTGCCTGTTGAACTGTGGCCTCAACAAGCAGCGATAATGACCTGAAAGACACAAGTACAAGAGTAAGGAAGTGCTGGACTGGCAGGGTTTTTTTTTTCATTGTTTGTTTGTTTTTGTTTTGTTGTAAAGCCACCAAGGTGGTTAAATGCAATACAAAAACTGGAGTTTGATCAGACACCTGAAAAATCCTTATTATTTAATTCCAGCTGTTCTTCGTCTTTGAGGACAATGTGTGTCTGTGAGCAAATATGTGCAAAGATGCACTTGTATTTGCACAAAGCACCAATGTTTACCATACACACAGGATATCTTCATATTGATACTGCAGCTCGAGCTTTGATGGAAGCGTTTAATGTACCTGTCATTCACTGCCTGGAGTCTCCGTGATGCTTTGGGCTGTTTCCCTAAACTGGGTGCGTCTGGAGAGGACCAGGATCACAGGCTGGAGGATCTGAGGAGCGCTGGGGGAAAACCAAACTGTAATTTTATTGAGTCAACATATAATGAGAGCTCTGCGTATGTACAGGTAGAGAGCGTTTCAGAAACTGATTAAAAGAGGATTTCTATTTTCTTTTTTTTTTTTTTTTTTTTAATATTTTTAATATCACCTCGTCACTGGGTCGCCTCAGTCTCATGGCTGTGCAGCATTTCAGTATCAGCTGTCAAGAGCAGTCACAAGGTATCTCCTTACACAAGTAATAATATGAAGTTTCTGCAGGGTGCCAATATATATCAACCACATGTCAGATCAGGGGTTACTCAGTGTAACTGAACACAGCAGCCCTGTGCCCTGCAGCCATGGGCCTATGGGTCATGCTCTACTTGGGAGTGCAGAGAACCTGAATATCAGCATATTTCTGGACAGGCGTTTAGTGGAAGACTATGTACTGGAAATCTACTTGCCAGGCCAAACATCAAGAGGGACGAACGCAAGTGAGTGTAAACTGCCATGAATGCACGCAATGTACGAGTATGCGCCAAGGACAGCAGACACACACACACACACACATATAGACTCAGAATATACTGTAAAACTGAACAAACATTGCCTTCTAAACTGCATGCAAACTACACATGTTCACACAACAACAAATCACATGTAACAAGCTATACTGTCTGAGGAGAAATTGACCTTCTGTTTACAGTTCATCCTTTGTTTAATTAAGATCCTTGCAGGGAAAAAGGCAAACATCCCTTCCAGGCGTTTTGAGGCTCTTTCAGTCAATGATTCAACTTCGAGTCACATCCATGACAAAGAGAGACCTTTCATAGGAATATCCTTGCGAATTACTCACACATTAACATGAAACGAGTGGTGTTTAGCGTCACAGGCCTCTCTTGCTCAGAAACCCGGTAATTTTTGCAATCTAATATCAGCATTATTGCCGGGAATTGTATTCTGGATCCAGCCATGGAAATGCCTCGTGATCACTATTCATTCTCAGAATTGGCATGCTACTTGTGAAACAGTTAATGTTTTCGTCTTTATTTGCACCATATGGCTGTCAAATGCTAGAGAGAAACCCACCGTACGCACTGCAGCGCCACAGTAAATATTCACACACATTGTGGTAAGCGGATGATAATCTCACAGGAGATGATTGGTGAGCGATTTATGATTTACCATGAGGCGTCGCAGTCTGTTCTCAGATTTTCTTCCTATATTATTGAACACATTTAATCAATTTTGCAATGCTATAAAGCCTCGTTTGCTATTGTTATTATATCTCTAAAATTGTTTGGCAAATTTGATTTACACCGGCGAATGTCATGCCTCACAGCTGACAAGTCATTTGTAGCGATTTAGTGACAGGTCACAGTCAGCTGCAGAGCCGTATTTTGCTCACTTTCAGGCTGATAATCTAAGATTTATGATAAGAAATGAGACTGCCACAGATTAAATGGTGATAAGATAATGAAACACACAGGCTTGGCCTTACACAACGCACACTGTTGCAGCTTTCCTTGGCAATCGCAGCCGAGAAAAAAGGGATAGGCTAAGCGAGGCCGCTTGTTGTTTGAATTTTTGATTGCAACCATCTGCAATGTTGCTGGTGTCATTTATTTTCAATGACAGCGTGAATTTTACCCGACTTTCCCTGTGGGGTTTACACATGTGTGATTGTGTGTGTGTGTGTGTGTGTGTGTGTGTATGTGTGTGTGTGTGTGTGTGTGTGTGTGTGTGTGTGTGCATGTTTTTAGCTCAGCAGATTGAAGGGGAAAACAAAGAAAGAGAGACAGGTCTGAACCCATACAGTGTGGTCGACTGTCATATGAGTGCCCCTGGCCTTACTCTGCCGTTAACCAGCAGAACAGAGTGTGCAGCTGCTATTAAAATGTTGTGTAAGGTCAGAACTTCAACAGAAACTAGTTTCACGGTTTTCGGTTATGCCGCTTAGAAGAATCTCATCACATCACAACATATCATTAAATAAAAACAAATGTTTCACATCCAGCAAAATTGCATTTTCTCCGGGTCTTATTCAACTCAGAGCAGAACAGAACTTGTCAAACCATGTTGTAAATTTTTCTTTGCCTTCACCTTCACCTCAGGCACAATGAAACAACAAAAAGAGTCATCACAGAGACATTGGAGTATATAAGGACAGACACAATAATTAGGTATTAGAGGGATTTATTGTGGGCAATTAATGTCAGAGGACATATGCACTTTGACATATTTTACCTACCGAGCTTGTTCTACCTGGCCCCTGCTGTGGAAAACACTGACGATCACATCACATTTACTGTATCATATACCAGTTGTGACAGTCAAATTACAATGCGTCTGTCACCGAATTGTATGACAAACATTTCTACTATTTGGAATTTAAAAAATATCTCATCTGCAAATGAAACAATTCCTTCGACTTTGACAACACTGCTTCTTCATTAAGTTCTTTCTGGCCGGGCGTTAGAATATTTTTCTGCCTTTTATATAAATGGAAATATTGGTGAAAGAGGCCCATTGTCTTCAGCTGTGTCTCCCATCTGGTACACATTGTGCAGTGGCGGTGTGCAGCGGCAGCAGGCAGCAGCAGTGGAGTGACTAACTGACTCTCTCCTCATCAAACTGATAGGGGGTGCTCTAAGGCTGCCTGACTTAACTCACACTTGATAAGGCAGAGTAGCAGGACTGTCATTGGGTGAATATAGCTCTGCATATGTGTGTGTGTGTGTGTGTGTTAAAGAGCAAGACAGAAAGAGACCAAGAGAGAGAAATAAAGTAGGTGTGGTATCGTGTTAGACAGCTCGGTTTCATTGCTATCATCACACTTTCTCAACGATGGCATGTTTGACAGTGCGTCTGCTATGCTCCCTTACCTATCAAGCATGTTCCTCTCACATAGGAGTTTATACAGAGGAATTAGACACTGTCTGTCACGATGATAGGCTACATTAGTGTGTTTTTCTTTCGTGTGTATGTTTCCATTTCAGTGTGTTTGTGTGTCCACGGTTGATTTTTTTTTTTTTTTTTTTTTTTTTTCCCCCTTCAAGCATTCCACGCTCGGTTCCTTCTTGCACATGTGTTTTTCTCACACAGGTGAGCCTCGGGACAGATGAGTGAGCGGGTTTCAGAGAGGGGTGCGGTTTTTAGAAGCTGTCCGACTGATATTCCAGTGGCATAGTGACGGTGCCAACGCCTGCTAATTTACTGCCTTCTGCCCCCAGGCCTTGTTAGTCATCCATAGGTTACCTAACAGGCCCTATTCTACTTATCTCTCCCTTTGACAGGGAGAAAGTCAAGTTCAAATGCCCAGGTGTCTGTCAGCTCATCGACTTGATGTTGTCTTTTTCTCATGCACGACGAATGAGGATCTGGGTCTCATGCCACCTGCCTTGCTTTCAGAGTCAGAAACGAGAGCACGCCATGTTGTTAGCACATACATCTCCTGCATAGTCCCACTTATATGCATTGCGCATACGCTCGAATGCATGCACGCGCACAGCTAAAGTTGCTTAATGTGAATTGCGGTCACAAGCTGTGAACTGTAGGTAAATATGTGTTTGTGTTCCTTCTTTGCCGCCAAAGATTATGAGATGGAAATTATTTGGCAGGCATCCAGGAACCCATCGCCATTTAGAGAAAAGATATTTGGCATCGGATCATCACTCCAGGGCGAAGTGAGTGGACTGGAACATGTGTGTATGTGAGTGTATGTGTGGGTGGTTGGGTAGGAGGGGCGATTCACAGTTGCAAAGACGTATTTGAAATATTAAATTTGGTAAAAATGAGTGTAATGTTCAGCCGGAACTCTGCCCGAGTTTAACGGTTGATGATTGGGAGTTTAGAGGAGAAACGCCTCCCTGACAGTTTGAGATGGGAGATAAGAGAGTTTAGGATCTCGGCTCTGATAACTACACACCGAGACACAGGCGCGCACAAACCAGCACACACCCTCTTTGTCTAATCTTTGCAATTATTAGGGTGTCATGTTTGGAGAAAGAGAGGGAAGAGAGGCAAAGAGAGAAGGGGTGGGTGGTTGGGTGGTTGGGTGGGTGTGTGTGTGGTGGTGGTGGTGGGGGGGGGATGCAGGTGCTAGAAGTGGAGGAGCAGCAGAGACAGGCAGGCGCTGCTATGCTCCTCTCCCAGGTATAAACATCTCTCCCTGGGTACCCACTCACTCAGACGCCCCTTAAATCTCTGGAGCTTCAGGTTTCCTCCGGGCTTTTTAGAAGAAGACACATTTTCATACTGGTACATCAGGGTAGTGGTTTAAAAAAAAAATGGAGGTTGTCCATGAGGGATTTACGTTAAGCTGTGGGAGTCAGTCTCTGCCATAGGGGAGGAGGGAGGGAAGAATGTGTAATGGTTATTAATGACCGTGTCAGATCTGTGAAGAATGAGATTTACTCTCTTAACAGGACCCCGGGTTTGGCTTTATAGATTTTCTGTCTGTGGAGAATACAGTGTTCGAACTCACCTGTGTGCTGCTCCATTCATGCACACACACACTCAGACATCTTACAGTTTTTTTTTTTTTTTTTTTTTATCCTCATTTTTCTTTTCTCTGTCTTATTCTGTGATATACACAAACATGAAAACACACACACACACACACACACACACACACACACACACACACACACACACATTCTGGTGGATGTGGCCTCCGCTATGCTACACTTTGTTCTGCACAAGCTGGGGCTCCCACGTGGTGAAGGCAGCCGTCTAGCTATGACAGCTTAGTGCAGAGAGGGCTCTCACCGGAAACCCAGCCTGCACTGTGAGATGAATAGCTTCCTGGCCACACACAAACACACAGGCAGATACACACACAGACACACATTCGCATACATACAGTTTATGTGCTGGGTCCCACCCACGCAGATCTCTCACAGATAAGCTGCGCAGGTGTTTGTCTAGGCGAAGCAGGTTCACAGCGGAGTTGTTTTATGCCATGAAAGTGACACAGTTGTGAACGTAATGATCATCTCGTGTGGTAGGGAGAGATGGCTTTTATCAGGTAAAGTCATCAGGAATAACTAAACCTCACTGTGTATTTTTTCTTTCACTGTCTCTCACTCTCTTTCTTCTTTTTCGCTTTAGAAAAAAAAAAACTAAAAACAACAGCATTGATTTAACTTCTTTTACCCTCCTCTTCTCTTCTCTGCAGCAGAGGCCAATCATGATTCAGGTGCGGGATCTACGTCTCCAGAGCCATCCACCCCCAGCCCTCGGAGGGCAGGACCCGGGGAGCATGATCTGCTGACCTGCGGCCAGTGCCAGACCAACTTCCCTCTGGGCGATATCCTGGTCTTCATCGAGCACAAGCGCCGTCTGTGCCGGGGCCCTGGGAGCAGTCTGGGGTCTTTCTCCAAGCCTGGGGAGAGTGGCGGGATCACGGGCATTCCCATTTCTCCCAGGGCCAGGTCACTAGAGCTGGGGAGAGGGTCCATTCCAGTGGAGGTGGGCATCCAGGTGACCCCCGGAGGAGAAGAGGATGAGGAGAGGAGGCTGACGCCGGCCAAGGGAATCTGCCCCAAACAGGAAAGAGGAGGTATGGAGACTGGAACACACTGTAGGAGGATGCAATTACAAGAGCCAATAAGCAACTCAATTGTGTAGACACAGTCTGAAGAGAGCTCCCTTGTCAGTATAGATGCACACGTATTAAACACACATATAGATGCAAGAAACATGGAGTCACAGACACACACACCGACACGCGCACGCATCTCTCACCTGTCCAAGACAGATAACTCTCTTTAAAGAATCCCAGCTGCTTGTTATTTTGACAGTGGCCTTCAGGAGGGATTAATGTAGCCTGGGATGATTTCATTAGAGTGAGTGAGAGCTGCACTGTGTGTCTATTCTGCTTCATTCTAAGTAAAACATCACACACACACACACACACACACACACACACACACACAAACACCAAACAAACACACACTAGCAGGCCTGAAGGACTTCTTCAGCTGAAACCAATTGTGAAAGGCGAGGAAGAAGGTGATAGAGGAGCCGCCCCCAGTGTGTGTGTGTGTGTGTGTGTGCGTGTGTGCGTGTTTGTGTTTGTGTGTGTGTGTTTGTGGTGGGTTTTTTTTTTTGCTCATGTGAGTGCACATCTGAGCGTTTGTAAAGAAATTCTGCAGCACATAAAAAAAAAAGAGGTTAAGAAAGCTGATTAAAATTCATCTGTGTGCGTGGTGAGGAGAAGAGGATTAATAAAGCAGCAAGGCCGTTCATCTGGCTGAGGGGGGTTGGGGGGGGATTGGGATGGTGGTGGTGGTGCTGCTGCTGCTTCTGGTGGTGGTGGTGGTGGTGGTGTGTGTGTGTGTGTGGGGGGGGGGGGGGGTTGTAGACTGCCAGCGCTGCAGGGAAACCAGTTCAAAGTTATCAGAGGAGACAGTCACCATCACACCCAAGAGCTGGAAAGGCTATCCAGGATTACACAGACTCCAGCAGACTGAGAGGGACTTGGTTAGGAAAGGGAGCCAACTGTGTTGTAAAAGTTACCAGCTACAGTCACATAGAAAAAGATTATACGATTAACACACAGACGAGTCACCACCACACACTGTGTGTTAAACTGGGATGTTATAAAAATGTCTTTGTAAAGGGAAGACTCTCATTTTGTATTAAGTTGTACATGTGACGTTTTCAAAGATATTAGGCTCTTAAAGTATGGAGTAGTACCTTCAAAATAAAAGTTATGAAACAGGACAGTGTCGCAGACATGAATAGATTCATATGTGCGAGTGAAATATTACAGGTTTAATTAGGTTAATAAGATCTTGCACAACTGCCACCACACATTGAAATGAACTGAGCGGTTGTACTGGTTTATACAAACAATGATAGACAAAGAAGAATCAATGTAAAAGGTGTGAATGAAGACTTTATGTAGATGCCATGACAACAGGCTCTTGGTTCATTGGGTTCAGAGCAGGTGCAGGTTTTTTTTTTTTTTTTATTACATTTAAATCCCTAGATTAAGCAACAATATTTTGCTGATCAGATTCAGTCAACCCCCAAAATGTAAAACACCAAAATCACAAGAGAGGGGCTTTAAGTTTTTCTTATACTCGTGTATTAAAAGCAACTTTTAATTTTGTTTTGTATGTCACATATACACTCAGTTTTTACTGTAGGATTCTATAAGATTTAGCAGGTCTGGGAGATATTGCAAAACATTTTATAAAAGAAAGCCCTGGGAAAACAGATTATACTTTTGCACATTTTGTTCATTTCACAATCAAAGCTGCTGTAGACATTTTTGTCATCACTGCAGAAATCAGCACATATGCACAGTTCCTGTGTGTGGCCAGCAGCTGTGTGTGGTCACCAACTTTGCAGTGGGAATTTTTTTTTTTTTTTTTTTTTTTTTTTACTGGAGCACATCACAAACAATATGTGACAGAACAGTTTGGGATGTCACTGCTAATTTCAGGACATAAAAAGCCAGGGCATTATTTTATACAGACAGACATACAGAGAGAGTACAGACATTTTCTCAGGAGAAAACATCTTGCTTGTAAAAAGTAATAATTAATAATCAATCAATTTGACAGTGCCCCTCAAACATTGCACTGTAGACAGTAATATGGCTTTTATCAGTTTCATTTTTCAGCAGACGTTAAACGGCCTTTAGCGGCGAGCTGCAGCAGGAACATACAAACATGGAACTCATTTGGAAACTTATGCAATGAGAAAGACTCAGTGCATTTTACATGGCATTTTGTCTGGTAGGTGGTCAGAGGAAAAACATTTAGGCAGAGGTAGTGAGTGAGGCAGCCTGTTCGAGCAGCAGTCAGTTAGTCACTCAGACAGTCTTATCACTAAGAGAACAGGACATGAAAGCACTCGAAGCCCCAAATGAAAGAGAGGAGGAGAGCTTTGTTCAACACATTAGATGCCACTCAAGGCAGTCTCAAGTTTCAACCAAATTAGATTACATTATTAGGTCTAATTAAGTCCAATGTGTTAGCAGCACACACTCTCCCAGACACACACACACACACACACACAAAAATGGCAACATGTATCAAACTTACAAACACATAAGAACAGAAACGCACTGTAGTGTGCATGAAGTGCTTGTGCTGTATGCATAACCTTTAACCTGCTCATCTCCTGGATTGTTTTTTTTTTTTTTTTTTTTTTTTTTTTTCACCTGGTTGTGTTTTATAACATCCTGTCTGGCCTCTTTGTCTGTCAGCCTGCTTGCTTAAAATGCAAACATGCTGCAAGGCTAGCAGATTCAACCCCAAAAGGTGCAAACACGCTCACACACAAACACACACACACACGCACACACACACACACGCGCACACACACACACACACACGCATACATGCAAGCGCACATGCATTCTTTCGTACACATGGCGTAGATGAAAAATGGCCCTTCTGTGCCCTGTTTTTTTTTCTTTTTTTCCTGAATTTCTCTTGCTGATGCATGCACTCTGTGTGTGTATGTGCAGGCTTTGTAAGAGTATTATAATATGTGTGTGCGCTTTGTATGAATTTGTGTATGAGTTTGTGTGTGTGTGTGTGTGTGTGTGTGTGTGTGTGTGCTGTCTGTGAAGAATGATGCGTGTCATCAGGCAAGCGAGAGGTTGTCGCTAGGGGAGCGTTTCCATGCTAAGACGACCCTGGCCCTGCTTTGAACTCCTCCCAGGACGGCTGCCGGGCCCCCTCGGAGCACTTTAAGACATCCAGTACATAAGGGTGAAGTCACATCATGACAACCTCTCCCTCTCTCCGTCTGTCTCGCCCTCTCTCCCTCACAAACACTGTGTATAGAGATCACACAGTAAATATTTCATGAGACGATGTGAACGACAGCGACATCCTCAAACAGCTCGCTCTGTTTTTCTCGCCGTCCACTTCTGATCTCTTTGCTGTCATGTTTGCGGGCAGCACAGTCATATCACTATATTAGGCTGAAGATTTAGCCCTGCTTCGTTGTTTTTTTTTGTTTTTTTTTTCTCGTTTTTTTTTGTAGGTGGGAGGCAACTTACAAGCCTGATGTGATACCGATACTGGTGTTCTTAACTGAAACAAAAGAGCCTCTGGATTTATGATGAAAGACTTTCAATGAGATACCCGCTACTTTGGAACTGTCACACCTACATGCAGAACAATTTTGCAGGTGTGAAAGTGTTAAAGTGCACAGGGCCCTTTTAAAGTGATACAATCAGGTTTTCTTCTTGAGCTAATGGCCAACAAGGGATTTTCTTTTTCACTTTAAATGCGTAATAGTAGTTTCTGGATGATAATCTGTGATACATTTTACAAAACATATCAGTAGTAACGATGACCTTTGCGCCGAAAGAGGTCAAATCTGCAGTGTTTGACACTTGTTTCACTGCTGCTGCCACTAAATAGCTGTGACACCACAGTCCTCACACCTCTCCACTGGTGTGGATTTGAAGGTGTCTTCTCTTCTCCTCTTGTCTCTCTCTGCCCCCCCCCCCCCCCCCTCCTTTTTTTTTTTGCCCCACCACCCAATGCTCCTTTAATCACCTGGCTTGCTCTCATTTCCATATTAAATAGGCTTTAATCATGAAAAGCAATCAGGCTTTTGCATATTCATACCTTCCCCTGTACGCCGGCTTCCCTGTCTCGCTCCAGTGCCAAGCAGCCAGTAATCAGTAGGCAGGCGGCGTAATGCCATAGCCCCGGCCCATCGCATGAAAACACACACACTGCGTGAGTTAGAAATAACTTCACATGCTACTTACGTATTATCTCTACTCCAAGAGAGAGAGAGATAGAGGGAGAGGGAGAGGGGTAGAGATAAAAAAAGAAAGATGGCGAGACTGATCCCTGATTTGAGCTGCGAATATTTGTACAGAGGCTCAAGGAAAAGTCGATTTGCATAATGACTTTGTAGTTTTGCATTAATCACATTTGCATATGAAAATGCGTTAATTACTCCTGATGATTTTTTTTTAAAACTTGCTTCATTTGATGTCCAAGCTCTGGGGTTGTGATTAGGGGTTACATGGTGGCAGTTGTGTAGGTGGTGTGTGTGTGTGTGTGTGTGTGTGTACACTCGGTTGCGTGTATGTGTGTGTGTGTGTGTGTCCCTGCAAGTGTGTGTCATGTGTGTTCATGCAACCCTGGTGCAGTCTCTGTGTGTTTATGTGTTCTTACATGAGTGTTCTGAATGCTTGCCAAGGAATTTATCTTGTGTCTGCTGTTAGGCATGTGTGTCTATTTTCATTTTTCTCATTTGTGTGTGTGTGTGTGTGTGTGTGTGTGTGTGTGTGTGTGTGTGTGTGTGTGTGTGTGTTTTTATGTATTTCCCAATTTCTTGGAGTGGCAAATATTTCTTTATTCCGCTGTGGGGAAAAAAAGAGAAGTACATTCCTTTCCTCACTGGATAAAATGAACACACACTCATGATACAGTATCTCCTTCTTGTGTATGTTTTTTTTCCCATTATATGTTGCAATAGGGAAGAAAAGAAAGTGAGAAAAAAGATGTAGTGATATTAGAGGTATTTTTGGAGGCCTTGACTATGTTCCATACATTCAAATTTATAGATTACTACCATGGCATTGCTTAGAGAATAGAAGAGAATAAACGATGCTCCTGTAGGAGTTAAGATTTAAAAGCTTTTTCCTGCACTAATGCAACACACAAACCTGGCTGGATTTTATTTTTGAAAACATTTTATGCAATCAAAAAAAAAAAAATCAAATTAAAAAACAAAACAAAAACAGAGTATAACCAATACAGCAAAAGTCTGAGACCGCTTTCCCCTTCCAGTGCTTTCAGACGTTTGTACTATACATTGTACATCCAAGAAGAACATTTAGCATTTTGTTTTTGTGCATTTGTATGTATATAACTGCATGTCCTTGTGCAGAATGTTGCATGTGACTCACTCTGTATAAACAATTGCAGTAACCCCTGCACCGCCACTTGTAGACATGAACTGGCTGAATCTATAAAGTGAATGATTTACCACACAGAAATGTGTTTATCTGTCAGTGTAATAACAATAAACTTTAATGTTTCATTTCTAACAAATTAACAAAAGAGTAAGAAACATGTTTTGCTGTCTTTCTTAAGATTTGCACATGAGCTGTGATGTTGATCCCGTGGAAACACATGACAAAAGACAAGCTTTTGCCTTAGCTCAAAAGGCAAAATAATTTCCACTTGTAGTAATTGATTCTCCATTTATATGTCCCTGTATGAGCATTTGGGTTCACGTGTGTGTGTGTGTGTGTGTGTGTGTGTGTGTGTGTGTGCGTGCGCGTGCATACAATTACAGTATACATATTCTTGCCCGTGTATGGGCCCCTAGTGTTGTTGGCCCATAACACTGCACCTCAGACAGGACCACCCCAGGGGCTGTCTGACTCTGCTTGTGTCTGTCTGTCTGCTCTATCCAGCAGGGTCAACTAGGTCTATAAGGGAGCTGCTAAAATGGCACAGCTGCACACCTGACACACACATACATACACACATACACGCAGTTAGAAACGCACATTCACAATTTTATGCAGAAAATGGAAACATGCATGCAGGAGTACACACACAGATAAGAGCCACAAACACACACACACACACACACACACACACACACACACACACACACACACACACACACACACACACACACACACACAAAACATATGTGCATGCAGGAATGCATACAATGACTCTCATCTCACATTAAGGCCCGCATCTCCCACCAAACACACTCATGCGCTCACAGACACACGCACGTACACACACAGCTTAAAGGCTCCCACATGAAGGCATCAAACGCTCCACAGTCAGCTTTATGGCACTCATATGGCAGCAGATTTGATATTTTCCTACCACAGCGGGGGAATAAAACTCGCCACTAATTTGGACTGCGAGCGCCACCGCTAACTTTCAGCATGTGCCGACTGACTGTGTCTTCCAGATGTGTGGACTCTTTGCTCCTTAACAGCCTTACTTAAGAGGCATTAGAAACCTCACACCCCGTCCCTGCTACGCATGGAGAGTGATGATGGCGCTCTGGTATTCAACACAAACACGCTGCTTTTTGTGTGGCGCTTTGAGTGAAGTGCTGATGTGAACTTCATGGTCTCGTTGCTATGGACCATAAGTTGTCTTGTGTCAGTGGGAATCTGTGAATGTGTTTATGCTCTTTGCATAAATAGCTATAATCAAGGTAATTTGACTGCTGCACTGTCGTTATTGGAGCTACCTCTGGCTTCTCCTCACTGTTGGGGACATTTGATAACAGATGTGCTCTCATCAGCGCTGAGTAACAGAACAACTTTTATAAAGAACTTCTAATGTGTATGCACACTTTTAAATACATGTGCATGAAACACCTTAAACCAGAACCTGCTGACCAACCTGTACACCTTTCTCCTGCTGTGCTCAGGACAGACATGCAGATAAAAATCCTCATGTGTCTGTAGGTGTTTTGTGCAGTCTGCCACACATTAGTGCATAACATATAATACGCCCTTTTCAGGAGTAAATGGAGAGATTTTCTGACCAGGGCGTTCACTCCCATTTTTCTATTGAAAAGTAGTGTGTGTTTGCCTTTGGGGGGAAGGGGCTACCATTAGTACTTGTGAAAAGGAAAAGAGATGGCGCTTGTTAGCCAGTCAGACAAGGGTAATCATACTTGCTACACTGTTGTTGTTCCTTTCCTCTTATCTTATTAGCTTCCTGCTCTGATTGGGTGGGATTGTGGGAGAAGAAAATGAGGAGACAGCGTTTATGGCCGTATTTTTCCTTTTACAGGCTGCCTCACCACAAGAGATATTGAAAGCCTTTCATGGTACACTTACGATTCCCCTTATTTCATCCACTTATTTGTCTTGAGCAATTACTACCAGAGAGAGGGAGAACACTAGACACAGACAAACACATGACAAGCACAAGCTGCTTTTATGTTGGTTTGTCACTTAACTATAAATCAGAGGTACAACAGGAACAATATCTTGTTCACAAACAAGATAGTATCACCAACCTTCATACACGCTATACGACACTCACGTCCACTGTAGCTATTTATTGTTGGGGAATGCTAAAATTTTTCAAAAAAAATATAATTAAATTTTAATCTAGTAACAAAGAGTCACACAAAGTTTGGAAAAAAAAAAAAAAAATTCTAACTTACCTTGTCATGCAGATGGATTTGGTTTAATGTGCCCAGGTTTTTCAGATACCCGTCTCGGAGATTTCAGCCTCTGCCCCAGCACAAGAGAGATGAAGGGAATTTCATCTGTTGTGCTCACACTGACAAAAAATAAAATGACATTTAAAAATTTTAATAGCAACATCTCTTTGCTGTAACAGTGTCCCCATTACTAATAATAATGATTCACAGAACACACTGTCAACAGTCTTTAGAGGGACTGCTTTTTTTTCGTCGTCTTTTTTTTTTTTTTTTTTTTTTGGGTAGAAAGTTTCATTTCTGGTGAAAACTGTTTACAGCGAAATTTGTGCATTATCCAGAGACATTTTATCTGGAAACACACATTGATTTTGAATAGTTCAGACATATTTTTTTTGATGCTGTGAGCATCGCAGAAATGGATGAGTTAAGGCAACAAGACCGGACCAGCTAAAATCAAAACTGTTCGCATGGCTACATTTTTAATATTTTGGGTGGACAGACCCTTTAAATGAGAGGACACAGTTTTCCACCAGGCTTTATTCATTATAAATGTGTTTTTTATTAACTTGTGTTACTTTTTATATTCACTTTACCCTATTAAACCTGTACAGCCATCTACAAGTAAAAGGAAGAGACATCTGCTCTCGTCTGTTTCTTGGATGAAAGAGGACTTGCACTGTCATGTCCATAGATGGCATTGCAGACAGGGGAGTTAACTGCTCAAGGTTAAGGGGCTACGCTCTCCCTCCATACTGGCGTAATTCATACTTTTTCCAGAAAGCCCTCTTCTCTGTGTCTGTCTTTCCCAGAGCAGAACAGAGCAAGCCAAAATGAAATAAAGCCTAAGATGTTATCAGGGTGATTGGTGCCAGCGGAGCTTGTCTGGGCCTGTGGTCTGGCGGGGCAGTGCTGGCCCGTACCAGCGCTTGTATATGTGTGGGTGTGAGTGTGTTTTGTGTGTGTGTGTGTGTGTGTGTGTGTGTCCTAAAGGCACTGGATAGATGAAAGCTTTCTTTAACCATAAGCTATGCAGGAGCCGTGCCAGAAGCAGGAAATGTATCAGCGTGATAACAGCCAGAAAGACAGAGAAAGAAAACGAGAGAGAGAAGGAGAGAAATGAGAAAGCGAGAGAGAGACAGAGGGAAAGGCCACACAGAACCCAGAGGGGGAGGCCTGGGGCCAAACTCAGCCCCCATCATACACTCACATGTCACTTCATAAATATGTCTTGGGTGTGTATGTTGAGAGATGAACCTATATAGGTACGGTACATGTCTGCATTTATATGTGTGTATGGGTGTGTGTGTTTGTGGAGCATTTGAGGTTAGGTGCATGCCAAGAGACGGTCTGACACACCTGTGCATGTTTTGGGACCCATAAGAGAGAGAGAACAGAATTCACCTGGAGACATGTCCGTTGCAGTGTTGATGAATTTGTGCCGCCGGCCTTCATGGTATCATAAAACCTTATAGAAGAGACAGATCAACAGATAGATAGACAGAACACAAGGACAGAGGGTCTCACATTGCATTATGCACATAAAAGCGAAAGCTGATTATCTTCTGTACAGTCAACTGATCACTTTAGATCAGAGTAATCAGCTGATAGATAATAAAGTAATTTTATCTGCATTTTTTGAGGGTGCCACATTTATCATTGCTATAATGATTCAAAGTTTGACATTTTGTGAAATACACTTATTTGCTTTCTTGGCTATAGTTAGACGATGAAGATAATTACAATCCTCATGTCTGTATGCTAAAAATTGAGCTACAGCCAGCAGGCAGTTAGCTTAGCTTAGCACAAAGGCTGGAAACAGGGCTAAACTGCTAGCCTGACTCTCTCCAAAGGTGGCCTATCTGCACTTCTAAAGCTCTCTAATTAACACATTATATCTTGTTTGTTTAATCCGTACAAAAAGTGTAAAAATAATGGGACAAAATTCACAGGAAGTCACTGCTCTGCAGCAAGAAATAGTGTTGTAGATAACTCCCCATATAACCACAGCTCTTGTCATCTTTACACTTCGGTTTTTTCCACAGATCTAGCAGAGCAGTTGAGCAGCTGAACATCTCTGGTCCATTTATATTTTTAACACTCTCCCCTTTTGTTGCTTCAGTTTAGTAAGCTAACACTAATTAGATAGCATGCAAAATGGTGTCAAATGATGCAACACGCCTTGTGCTCTCTCCTGCCTCACAGCCTCCGCTTTGTGTTGGAGCATGAGGAAAAAGCACTGTATCCTCTCACAACCTTAAATAGCCAGAATTAAATATTAAACTGGAGAAATTGTGGAGTAATGGTGAAACAGCTCATGAATGTTCATGGCTCTCTCTCTCTCTCTCTCTCTCTCTCTCTCTCTCTCCCTCTCTCTCTCTCTCTTTCTATGCTGTTTCTGAAGCATGTGAGGGGCAAGTTTTATAGCAGGCTGATTGGGTTGGAAGGGCTTGTGTGCTGCATTCAGGGCCACGGTGGTATTTTCCTGTGGGCTGCTAGTTAAGTGGGACTGGCTGCTTGGCTCCAATGGGCAGGAGCCAGCTGGGGACCATTACTACTGCTGAAAGAATATAGCACCCCGTCGCAGCATGGTAGACCGGGATACACACACTGAGCATGGGCATATGGATGCAAACACATGCATACAGTACATGCACATTGCCATATACACACATACTGTACATCACACACATCACTGTATTTTTCTATTTTCCTTCTCTCTTTATACTCTCTGTCTCTCTGACACACACACACACACACACACACACACACACACACACACACACACACACACACACACAGAGGTAAGGTGAATTCACACACAGTATATAAAGTGTGACACGTCACTGCAGAAGGTGCAGCCTTAGAGGAATTTGCAGAAGGACACGTGCTTATCAGAGAGATGAGCGCTGTATCCCTGTGTGAAACGCTTTGCTTTTGTTTAATTCATTTTGTCAAGGATGAAAAAATAGACACATTTTCATTTTTCTTGAAGAAAAAAACACAACACAATACATTTCACACACTGTTTGTATAAAATGATTGATCCAATGAAAAATTTAATAAACCCACAAAACAGAATTCGCATGTCACTCATATGTCAAAGTCAATTTCCTATTCACTGGCAGTGAATAGGAAATTGACTTTCTGGACAAAGTGAGAGTCCCCTGAGGGGTATAACTGGAGCTCATTTGGATGTAAAACCTCGAACAAACATTGTGTGAGTCCACAAACTCAGTCTCCATTTCACTGTCAAAGCAGCTTGAGTTTTTGTGTTTTGATGCCATCACCCATCCAAACATAGTTTTTTTTTTTTTTTGTTCATCTGTTGCATCATTGAGGACATTTTCCCTAAAATATTTCCCTCGCTATTTACTTTGTTTATCAGTGGTAGATTTTTCCTTTAATTCAGCATGCTTGCACTCCTAGTAATGGCGCCATTGCATCCTTTTTTTCATTTTATGTGGTTTGTTTTCCCTGCTGTGTCATGGTAAAATGGGTAGGTGATGGAATGAGAGATTAAAGTGCTTGTACTGTTATTGAAAATGGAAATGCAGGTGATAAAGAAAAACAAAGCACACTTTTCTCCTCTGCTCCCATACTGCCTACGATTCTCTCTCTTTTTCCTTCTTTCACTGTCTGTCCTTTTTTCTTATCCCCCCCCTTTCCTACTTTCATCCTCTCCACCATCTTGCTCCTCTCTCTTACATCTTGTGCATCTTGAGTGTCATCCATTTGTCAGCGTCACATGATAGACGGCAGACCCCACAAGAGACACATGCCCCCAAAAACACACACACACACACACACACACACACACACACACACACACACACACACACACACACACACACACACACACACACACACACTTGTGCACACATGCATACAGGCGCTGGGACCAGTTAGGGGCTGATGGCGATGAGTCAGGCTTAGAGAAATGCCACAGAGAGCTTAGCTAATGCACTTTATGGAGCTCCCTTTTTCTTTTCATTCTCCCTCTATCTTTTTTTTTTTTGTCTGTATCGCTCCCTTCTTCTCCCTCCCTCCTTCTTTCTCCCTCTTTGTCCTAGAAGCTGAGCCAAAAGTCGTAGCTCTTTACTGACAGAGAGGTCTTTCCAGTTATTTTTCACAGCGCGTCCCCTGTGCCCTAGCTGGGATAGCTCGCCTCATGGCGGTAACGTGCTCCCTTGGTTCGTGCTACATGAGAGCCTCTTCCACTCATGCATTGTTGTACAGCTGGAGTCGCTCAGTGTGTGTGTGTGTGTGTGTGTGTGTGTGTGTGTGTGCCTGTGATCAAGTTGTTGGAGATACCTGATCCCTTTTATTGTTCATTTGACCCGCATCCCAGGAGGCATGAGGGTCAGGGTGGAGTACACAGATACCCAGTACAGGTGCTTAGTGTGTACATGGGAGAAAGAGAGGACAGGGAGCGAGAGGTAAACGTAGTTATAGGAAGTGAAAGATAAAATATTTTGAGCGTTGCTTTCAGCCCCGTGCACTTTTCAGCACAAACACATTAAGGAGCACTGTTTCTTTAAATCCTGTCTTGGGCTGTCAGGCATTTCAGCTGGTCATATTGGCTGCAGACACACACGCACACACACACACACACACACACACACACACACACACACACACACACACACACACACACACAGATGTATATGGTTAGCAGGCCAAAGCTGGTTTGAGTTAGCATGGAGCCAGTCACACTGTGTGAGAGCCTTACCCCCTGCCTGCTACTGCCACCCTCCACAGTCTCTCTCCTTCTTTCTGTCTCTCCATCTCCCTCTTTCTTTCACCACATATGTGTGACAGTCAGCTGCTGCTGCTCGCACAGGCCATAGTTTATCGTCCAAGGTCCCTACTCCCTGTGAGACACACACACACACACACAGACACACACATGGTTGATCTGCGTGGCCCCGTGTGTCTCCTGATTAGCCCCCTTCATGACAAACAAGCCATCAGAGCAGAGGGGAGCGGAGCACGGAAGAAGAAGGAGGAGGAGGAGGAGTAGTAGGGATGGATGGGAGATGTGAGGAGGAGGAGAGGAGCAGAGGTGTAGGGGTGGGAGGGTGG
>NW_019174280.1:6952612-6955112 GCF_002260705.1 Seriola dumerili
GGGGTGGTGGGGCAGGGGGTGAGGAGAGGAGGCTGGGACCCCTGGGGACCCCTAGATCACAGCCATGCTAATGAGGAGCTGCTTTGCCAGCAGCAGAGGTGTCAGCTAACCCCTGACAGGTGCACACACGCGTACTCCCAGGGCCTGTGCGGGCGCGGGCACGCCTGTGTCTGTGAGAGTGTGTGTGCGTGCACAGAGAGGGTAGAGGAGAGGAGGGGCTGCAGGGGCAGGTTTCTGTCCCAGTGGCCTAGCCTGCGGCGGCTTTGTTCTGTATGCAAATCTGTCGCCGTGGTGTTCTGTCGCCCTTGATGGAATGTCGGAGCAGTACAGCGAACCTGAACCCCAGGAATGCTGCAGTGCACACACACATATACAGTAGTCTCACACACACACACACACACACACACACACACACACACACACACACACACGTGACACCTACAGTAGCATAACCTCTGTTTCCCGACTCATCTCCTTGTTAACAACCACAACCTGCACTGTCTTCTGCTTCTACACTAAAGCGACATTATTTTACACACTCCAAACTTTGCTCCCTGGATGTAATATGTTTCACTCCGAACGTGGTACAGTAGAGAAGTTGGGTGGCTGGCGTTCAGATTCTACTTATTTTCAATTAAGGGTTTTTTCCCTGAGCTTTGTGAGAGTAAATTTGGCATCAGTGAGCCTTCATTACCATCCACTCACTGTTCACTGTCAGCTGCGGAGCTCCAGTTTGCCCATCTTGTCGAAGGCTGAGCTTGTGGATTTTTGTTATTCTTCTGTGGTCTTATTATAAGTCCCTCTGGATTAGAGCATCTGATAAAGGCCCCAAAATGTAAGTGTAATATAAATGGAAGGAGCTCATGCTCCGAACTGTAAATCAGACTCATGCTGGAGGGATGGCATATGTGAATTCCTAAATTAAACACAAATCCACATGTCTACACCATACGCCTGGTGTCTACTTCAGCCCTGCCAAGCTCACACCAACTTTTCTACACTGGCCATATGCGAACAGTCAATACCATGGCTCCCCTTCATTCATTGGCATTTTGTTTGTACTTTTAAGGAAAAATAATGGCTATAAAAGGCAATCTGGAAAGAATAAAATCTGATGTAAAGCTCAGATCTTAGTCCCTGAAGACTGGGTTAATTGGCCCCGTGGTTTAGTAAAAAAACCAACCCAGGAGAGAAGGAGAGCATTATTACTGGCCCACCTCAGCTCCACGCATGTGCCAATGTTTTAATAACTTCCTCCAGGCCTCCTGGCCCTTAGCCCTCGTTTTGCTGCGCAGGGCAGGGCAAGAGCTGCCCCCGCTACGCTGCTCTCAGGTTTGTATTGTTTCTCTGTTTCATGGAAAAGTCTGGACACCTGGGCAGATACATAACTCATAGTGAGTTTTTTCGAGGTGAATCCCATCATACTGTAGCATTTACAAGCAGTATTGCTAGCAAAATGACCAAAAGCAACGCAATTCAGTGTGTAATGCAGCACCATATCACAGAATCCTGCTGCGACTCCATTTCATTTAACCTCTCATCATATTCACTGAAACAGTGTGTGTGTGTGTGTGTGTGTGTGTGTCAGTATATGCGTGTCTGTGTGCATATGGTGTGCCAGAGTAAATTGGGCGATTAGGTCCAGCATCAGTGATTGCGTGGAGAGGAGAATGTAACTGTTCTAACTGGTAGTTGACCTTGGCGGTCAGCGGTGGAGGGGTCCCTGCCTGCGTGTCAAGCAGACGACTATAATTACCACAAACTGAAGCATGACACGGCCCACCGTGATTCTTTAATGAAGGCTTTTATTGGCTGGAGCACTGAGCGGCGACAAATACTCACACTCTCCCGGCATGTGTGCAAGTGTGTGTGTGTGTGTGTGTGTGTGTGTGTGTGTGTGTGTGTGAGAGAGAGAGAAGAAAGAATGGAATGAGGATGTCTGAGAACTTAAATGCGGTGAATATATCTTTGTGCATTTGCGTGTGTCTCATAGTCATGAGGAAATATGAAAGTAGTATCATATAGATTTCTAAAGGGAGGATTTACTGGTTGTTGGAAGGAATCTGGGTGGAGCTTAATGTTATACCTGTCCCTAAAGATACTCTTGTTAAGGCTGTAGGATCCTCTTAATTTGTAATTGTTGTCCATCTATCTATCTATCTATCTATCTATCTATCTATCTATCTATCTATCTATCTATCTATCTATCTATCTATCTATCTATCTATCTATCTATCTATCTATATGATTTGCTATTCCAGTCACTTCTCNAGTAAATTGGGCGATTAGGTCCAGCATCAGTGATTGCGTGGAGAGGAGAATGTAACTGTTCTAACTGGTAGTTGACCTTGGCGGTCAGCGGTGGAGGGGTCCCTGCCTGCGTGTCAAGCAGACGACTATAATTACCACAAACTGAAGCATGACACGGCCCACCGTGATTCTTTAATGAAGGCTTTTATTGGCTGGAGCACTGAGCGGCGACAAATACTCACACTCTCCC